>NW_019720598.1:135371-175333 GCF_002891405.2 Cryptotermes secundus
GGACGAGCAGAGACATGTGTCTGGGCACATTATCATGATGCAGCCGCCAGTTAGTGGCGATGTCTTTTCGCACGCAGATGACCCTTTTCCTTAATCTTTCTAGAACATCCACGTAGTGGGGAGCGTTGGCGGTCGGTCCTTGGGGTAAAAACTCTTTGTGGACCACACTCTTGGCGTCGAAAAAGACGATGAGCATTGTTTTCACTTTGGATTTGCTCATCTTCACCTTCTTCGGTTTCGGGGAAGCCGAGGTGTGCCATTCAGCACTCTGGCGCTTCGTTTCTGGGTCGTACTCAAATGTCCACGTTTCATCACCAGTAATAACACAGTGTAAATAATGAGGTTCAATTTCCACACGTTCCTTCAATTCACTCGTGATCAACACTCGATTGGCCTTTTGCTCATCCGTCAACAATTTGGGGACCAGCTTGGCGCACACCTTTCACATGTTCAATTCGTCCATAATGATGCGATGCACAACGGTTTTTGGAATGTTCAGAGTGTTGGCTAACAACCGGATAGTCATTTGATGGTCATATTCAACAAATCACGCACGGGTCACATTTTAATCCGTTTGGCTTGTTGATGGCTGTGTTGATGGCCGTCCAGAGCGGGGGTCATCTTCCACTCCTTCCTGGCCCTCCTTAAACTTCTTCACCCACCTTGTAACTTGCACATATGATAGAGCAGACTCCCTGTAGGCTTGCTTAAGCAGTTCGTGAATTTTGGCAGCTTTTTTTATTGAGCTTTGTGCAGAACTTGACCTCCCAACGTTGTTTGAAAGTATCCGCCATCGCGCGCCGTGACGTCACAAAACACAGGTGCACTAAATCAGCGATACTGACGCCTCTGATGCTCTAGCAGACTGACCTTGGGCGCGCTGTGAAGTTAAAGGCCTCCCTCCCCAACCCAACCGGTTCCAGCGCGCTCCGACCAGTAGGAGCGCGGGAAAGAAATATACTGTATTTCATGACTTTTGGGACACACCTTGTATGGAACTATGAGACTAATTTATGTATGATAGTTAAATAATTCCAGATAAAAGAGGCTTCAGACTCATGTGCAATGAACTGGACAGCACTTGCCAAATGCTTAAAATAAGCTCTTGCCCTATGCTGTAACTTAAGACATTTTATTATAATGGCATACTTAAAACTAGACTAAGTGTCCTATCAGAATGCACCAATTCTATACCCTCTGCCAGCTGGATGGAGTTATGAAAAACACTCTGGATGCCCAATTTTACCTGACATTAAAGGTGCGGCCACACAGAGTGGTACGTACGCTATGTTCGCTACACGAACAGAAATTATCTCCCTTTATTGCCAATGTGACTGGCCACACTGACTTCCGTTCACTTCGTACACTATGTTTGCTATGTTAGCTGCATCGCAGAATGTTTGATTCTTGGCTATATTTTTAAAACGTCTCGCTGGACGGGCATGCGCACTGGGCTCGCTTCCAGGTGTCAGCTGCATGCCTCAGTAATTTCCCACTCTGATTACAACACATGTTACGTATCATTCAGCGCAATATTTGCTTAGATGAAAATGACACTGGAAGAATTACTTGAAGAAGTAAGGAAGTATCCATGTTTGTGGAACAAAGGGTTAGAAGAATATCGGAACCAGAACATGCGAGATAATGCCTGGGACATGATTTCTGGAGAATTGAATACACCAGGCAATGTACAAACATTGTTCTTTTATCTATAAGTGAAGAACTTAAAATATTTTCATCAACCCGAAAATATTCTTTAAATTTAACTTCATCTTCACGTAACTGCTTTATCAGATGATGAAATTCACCAAACTTTGTTCTTCTTAAGTTCACGCCATGCACCCACTTCCTTTTACATTTACACAAGGGAAGTAACAGCAAAAGCTCATCATCAGAATCATTGCTGCCCCCGCATGGCACACTATCGGCCAATATCTCATTCAAGACTGAGCAGTTTCGTACCAAAGCATTCTGTGTGGCCACGCGGTGTAGCGAACATAGCGTAGCGCTCTGTGTGGCTGCACCTTAACACTAAATGTAGGGTCGCGCCATAGCTCAAGCGGTTAGTCGCTGGCTTCCCACCACAGTGGCCCGGGTTCGATTCCAGATCTGGTCAAGTGGGATTTATGGTGGACAAAGTGGCGCTGTGGCAGGTTTTCTCCGAGTATTTTGGTTTCCCCTGCCAATCTTCATTCCGCCAATTGCTCCACAGTCACCCTAATCTATCATCTGTGGCTGGTACAATAGGCCAGAAGTGGCTGCAGTACAAGGGACTTAGTCCCACCCTACTAGCAATAAAAAAAACACTCAATGTAATTTATTACCACTTACAGAAATTGTAAAATTATGTTAAGTAAGTTTGTTAAAACAGTCATGACAGAAAATTATCTATCACCATTTTTCTTGAAGAACAATTGCAGGAAATATGTAAGCCATTAATGCAAAATACTGGGCTATAAAAATAATGTCATTAATGTCTATGGAAAGAGAAGAGTGGCACAAGATTATTATTTTACCATTTTTTATATTTTACAAATAAGCAAATACATAACATTTGTACATTATCAAGACAAAATTTTAGAATTCTGAACATATTCTAAGTGACTGCTATTAAAGAGTAATATGTCAGAATGGTACACTTTTTTCAGTGATATTTGGTATGAATATTGGGGCTTTTGAGAAATTCTGACGAAGTTATTTCCTCCAGTGTAACAATATGAAGAAGATAAAACAAAGTAGTGTCAGTGACTTGATTAACCCCATAAATATATGTGCATCTAATTATCCAGTTTCTGAGAAGAAGGTAGTGTTTGAATGTTGGCATGTGTTTTTCTTGTCCATCGTATTTTCTGCCTTTTTTTTTCAGTAGTTTGTGTTCCTCCTAAATGTTACTTATTCTCGTAGATGCTTTATCAAGTATGTTATCAGATTAAGAGGATTCTGTACTATGAATTGATACTTTAATCCTGATGTAGCATGCAGTATGTTGGTGTATGTGTAAATGTTTTGTTCCCATTGCTTTTAAATCAGTTGAAATCTGAGACATCAAACAGATGAAGTCTGCAATCAAGAGAAGTTTAGAAAGACCACCAAAAAGATGGCTTGAAACAGTAATGGTTCACACGACCTAAATATTTGGCAGGATGTTTATATACTCCACCTACTGTTGGAATGAAGATCTTTATTGGTGTAGACCTTTGTATCATCATTAGAAAGTTGCTAAATTCTGTTTAAGTATAATTCTGATAGGATATTCAGGTGTCCCTGTAAAGTTGTGTGCACAAGATATACTGTACCCTGGTTCATAGAGTATGTGTACTTTATAAATGTTTTACATATTCTCTTGTGTGGGATTTCTCTAAATATAATGTTTTAGCACCTATATTTTGGTACTACAACTAAGTCTGTAACAGTAACAGGGTGAATCACTGTCTGTGACTGTCTTCACAGTTCCACAGCATCTTCAGTATTGTATTTTATTACAGGTATCCTCACAGCAAGAGGACAGGTTGTGAAAGTGCTGCCCCCTAATCCATTAGATGGTCAGCCTGCCACTGTGGAAATCCATAATATACAGGACGTGGTTAGTTCGGATGAGACTGTAAGAGAATTACAAGATTTTCCAGGGCCACTCATTAGGTAATGCTCTTGCAGATTCATTTAAAAAAAGTGATCAGTTGAAAAGTTACATTGATTAACATTCAGTTCTGTACCTTGCTATCATTATTTGCTGGTGAAAATTAAATGCAAAGCATCACGAATAATATGTTGTGTATATTCCAGTTAATAAATGACAGGCTTTGGGCAGGATAGCTCAGGTCCATATCTGAGTTGAGGGACTTTGGCTTTTTCTGTTTACCATTCTTGGGACACATTGGGCTTCATATCCAATGGGTGGTAGGTTTTTATCCCCTGGTGTTTGAAGCTGGCCACTTGCCTCTATCTATACCCTCTCTCACATAGTCTGAGAGAAGAGTTAACAACTTATTGGGGGAGGATAGATCAGATATAATGGCATAGGGTAAAATTTGTCTTTATGTTATTTTTGTTAATTGTAATTGTATGTTTGAAAATTTGAGAACACTGTTATGTATTAGTCTGCTTTGTATGTTTGGTTCAAGTAGCACTGATGTACGAGGGTCATACTGAAAGTCATGAGCAACAATTTTTTGTAAAGTAACATGCTTTATTATTGGCAAACCAAATACACCACCTCAATCTACAGACCTTTCTTTATTTTTCCACATAATTGCCACTTCTTTGTACACATTTCTTCCAGCATTCTGGGAGTTTGAAAATTCCCCTTTTGTAAAATTCCATTCCAGCCATCCGAAGACATTGACGCACTGCTGTCTGAATTGCCTCCCCTGTCTCAAAACATTGTCCACGTAGCTGATCCTTCACAAATCCAAAAAGATGGTAGTCGGACGGTGCCAGATCAGGGCTATAGGAGGGGTGTGGAAGAACTTCCCACCCCATCTTTGCAATTGCTTCTAATGTGAGGCGAGCGTTGTCATGCAGGATGATGATGTTTCGTCCCGGACATTTATCAGGCAATGCACGATGGAGCTTGTGCAGCATCTGGATATAGCGAGCAGCATTGATGGTTTGCCCAGGTTCCAGGAATTCAGCCAGAATAAACCCCTCTGCATCCAAGAAGACTTTGCCCATCACCTTCACAGCTGATGGCACTGTCTTTGCCTTCTTTTTTGATGGAGAATGCAAATGGTGCCATTCCATACTCTGCCGTTTTGTTTCAGGCTCGAAATGGTGAAACCAGCTTTTGTCAACTGTCACAATACAGAGCAAAAAATCATCGCCTTCATGTCGATATGACTTTTCGCTGGCTTTTGTGGTCTTTGGTCAATAACCGCGGGACCCAACGAGCACAAACTTTCCTATAGCCCAAGCTTTCAGTCATCTCCTGTACTGCACTGTGCCCTATTCCAAGTTTTAGGGCTATTGTGTCCACAGTCACATGCCTGTCAACTTGAATGATCTCATCCACTGTTTCCTTGTTGCGTTCAGTTGAGGCTGTTCGAGGATGACCGCCCCGAGGCTCATCTTCGATGCTGGTGTTCCCATCTTTAAAATGTTTCACCCATCTTCAAACACTGCTTGCACCCATGCACACACTTCCATAAGCACGCTGAAGTCTGGTGAATTTCTGCAGCAGGGATTTCCTCTTTCACAAGTAATTCGATGACAGCACGCTGGTGAAACGACATCGTTGTCTGCCATTTTGTTAGGAGTGATCGGAGTGATACTGGTCATGTGATGCAAGCTGTTGATGTCACAAGACACTCAAGGGTAACAAAACAGCTGGTTCCACCTACCACCATACTCTCTTTCGTCTGCTGTTCCCTGGTTGCATGCAAAAGAAAGTGCTCATGTCTTTCGGTACGACCTACGTATTATACCATTTTCATGAACAGCAGTGATATTTCTTGCAGGGGAGTTACACACAAGAACTCTGTAATCACATATTGCATGAGAAAACTGAAGAAAGCTGAGAGCGATCCTGAGCTGTTTGATCGTGAATCGGTTATTCTTTTGTGGAAATTGCTTATACTTCTTCTAAGACAAAATGGGGTAAGCAGTCCTCTTGAGAGGAACATAGCAATGCATGTGGCTTCCAGTAATTAATTATCTGAGTGATATTTGCAGAACTTGAAGATTGTGTTACAGTAATCTTGATGCTGTAGTTCACAAATTCCTCCATTGAACAGTTTCCGAATGACATCTGTAGTAGAATAGGGAGTGATGCTAATGAACACAAGATACTTCAGTTTTTGTAGGACAGATGTTTAAAGAATTAAGCAAGTTCCATGTAACATGATATGAAAGTGAAGCAGGAACTTGGTATGAGTCAAGAGAATTTTGGCCCTGTAGAAGTTGTATATGTATACACGTGTCAACAAGAAGTGTGTGTTATTTCTGTGAAGAGCCATTTACAGTGGAACCCACATTTCTCACTTTAAGGTTTTCCCTCACTAATGTTCGGTTTCAGTGATCCCAGTTGAATAATTTCAATGTTAAATTGCTTCTACTGAAGATTTTCATCGGTTTTTTGTTCATATCCACTGCTGTCAAAAGAAACCTTGAAGGAGACTTCACCGTAACACATTGTGGTATATAATTAATTAACGGGTTCAATGAAGTCATTTCAATGCCAAATTCAGTCACCTTATACAGATACCAGTCTAAGCCTTCATTTTTAATATATCAGTTAATGCTTTCTTTGTATCAGTTCTAACCTTATACATAGTTGTGTTTACTAACCGTTCAGCGTGGTTTGACGTGTATGTTTCGTCAAGGTATTTAAATCGTCTGGGGGGGGGGGGGNTATTATAAAGCAAGGTTATAAAACCACCTTTTAAGATCATTTTAGTGAAAGTTTCATGTTCCTATCTCATAGAATTTAAGAACAATGATGAATAAATCATTTTCGAGCAAAATTTAAATGGACGGCTGAATATATTACCGCCGGAGAGACACGACAGCGGAATTTAAATCACCGCGCGAAAGGGCTAAACCATATAGTGCACTCATTATATTACCAGCATGGAAAGATTGTGTTCTCATGACATGGGATCAGCCCACAGCAGACACAAAACAGCATGTGTTGAATAATATAGGCAGTGTGAGCCTCACTGTGGATTAAATAAACCTTTCAGTGAAATTCAATGGATTAAGATTTGGGCAGTGACCATTGAAACCTACTGGCAATTGAAATTTCAGCAGATGATACTGTTGTTTTGTCACCAGTAAAAAATGTTGGGACTGCAGTGTTAGCTCTCAGACACAGAAGGAAAAGAGAAACGAAATACTATAACATTCTAAGCAGCCTTTGTTTTAAGCCTTCCTGACTGAAGACATTTGAAATAAATACATTTATTTAATTAAGAAACTTGAACTTGAAATATTTGTATATTATGTCTTCCACTTTAATGGAACTCTAATGCCTGAATTTATATACAGTTGTTGCAGTGTTGGCTCCCATATATTCTGTAAACCTAGGCAATTGATTATGGTTGAAGAAAAAATTTTATAATTCTATTTAGGGTCTTACATTTATGGTTAACTAGTTGTAAATTCCAGTTCTTTGTAATTGTAGTGTGAATTTCCATTTCATGATGTCTGATTTTTGAGTTAATATATATTAATATGTTCACCTGATTTCACAGGTGTAATTAAATGCTGCTTAATTACATTTGTAAGAATTGTAAATATAAATTTACTCCGTGATGGGCTTGCCCTTTTGAGACATTTTATTTTATACTGCTGCTTTAATAATGGTTGTAACATGCAGTGAAACCACATTAGAGTGGGTATGGTTTATAATGAGGACTTCATTGTAGTGACATAAACTACTGGAACCATCAGTTTCTTCAAATTACCAAGTGTGGAAAGCCATTGTATAAAAGGAGAGTCTTTTCCTCTGCACCATCATAACAAGGAATTTGTAACTAGCCACCACTGTTTTCCCATAACTTTTTGGACCAACTGTACTCACAGTTTCCCTTCTAAAGGTAATTATGGCTAGCAGTCTGTAAAGGTCCCATTAACTCACCCTCTCTGTCCTACTTTTCACTGGGAGGAAGTTCAAATTCCAGAATGTGATAGCAGCTTATCCCCACCAAGTTTCAAACCCTCAGAAATGTACATCATGTGATGTCTTCAGAATTTTTTCCTCAGACCAGTAGCTCGTTTTATTGCTTCTCCTATTGCTTAGCTTGTTTACAGAGGCACCATGCAGTATCTGTCCCTTCTTGTCACAGGTTTCCAGTTCCTCAGAGCTTCCACTTTCCTTGGATATAGAAATCACAGAATGAAACTACATGTGCCTATGTTTAAGGTTTTGTCCTATATCAAATTCATTTTGATTTTTGTTGACACTCGCTATGACTTTCCTGCACCTGAAACATTTCACGCTGTCATGAACACAAATTTAGTGAATTTAAATGCCATGTGAAAACTTTCCGTAATATTGCCTCTTTTTGTCATGAGTGTGTATTGGTGAGAGTCATTTTGCGATCTTGGTTTGTGATTGTAGTGGACTTAATGAGAATACCTGTGCTACCAGTGTAACAAAATGGGCTGGGAAGTGGGATGTTACAGAGCGTACCCATGTATGTAATAGTTATTTTCATTATGAGTGTGAAAATGTACTTAAGCTTAATTTTATTGTTAAAATATTAAAAATTTATGTGTTAATGTATGGTTTACACACCATTACCAAAACATATGTTTTACAGTTAAGCAGGTAGGTATAATGGCTATTTCACAACCATCTCTTACATGTGTAACATCAGAAAGCTGCATGTATTCCAGTTACGACAGTAAGAACAACTCATAGCATCAGGTATCAGTGAAGTTTAAAGTGCATCATGTGTTGGTTTGTTACTTCAGTTTAACAGGAATCAGTGCACTTATTCTCACAGCATTTATTATATATGAAACATCAGAAAGTCGTGTGTATTTCAGTTGTTGTGTTTGGAATAACCAATAACATAATGCTCATATGTCAAGTAACAGTGAGATTTAAAATGCATCATGTTCTGGTCTGTTACTTCAGTTCCGTATGGATCAACGTGCTTATTCTCACAACCATTTATTACATATGTAACATTAAGAAGTTGCATTTCAGTAATGGTGTTTAGAACAACCCATAATAATACACATATGTGAAGTATAAGTATTTGAACCACATTCTGTGTTGTTTTGTTACTCCAGTTCAGTATGAGTTTACTAGTTTATTCTGGCATGTATGCATTTGCAGTGACTTGTGAGTGGACAAGACTTTTGCTTCTAAAGCACTGCATCTGATTAGCAGTTGATTGCAAGTGGAAGAGGTTATGCAAGTTTAAGAAAATCTTTAACTCGTCAGTTATGGTGGTGCTAATGATGATGAGAATGTTGAATTATTCTTCATTATTTTTTTATCCTCATTATAGCCACTTCAAAGAAGAAGATAAAATTGTTGCACCCACATTATAATTGAAACCTTAATGCCATATTGTCTTACATGTAAATTGGACATTTTGGGACAGACTTTTCCTTATGTACAATATTTCAATAATTTTCAGATATTATGAGTATCAGTTAAAATGAGTTTTTATATGTATATAAACTTTTGTGATGTTGATGTTGCACTGTAGTGGAAAATTAAGCACAAAATGACTTTAGCCTTAAATATTTGTTTACTCAAGTAGATCATATTATTTGTTACACCTGAGACCACTCTTATGCAATCTGTAGTTTAGTATTTTAACAATATTTTAATATTTTTTAGGCAGTTGTTGGAGCAGATATTGCTGGACTTCTGCTGTCAAAGTCAGGTAATCAGGAGACTGTTAACTTCAGCACTGTGACATCTGCTGTCCGCCAGTCAGCACCATCACCTGCTGTGTCCCAGCATAGCAGCATTCATGATGTGCAGGCTGATGAACCAAACCTGCATCAGGCTTCACATAAGTCAGAAGAAGAACTGGTGATTGAATTCACAGAATATTTACTGTATGGCAACAAGAGAGAAGCCTTAGGTTGGTGTAATTTTAATTAAAAGTACTTTCACATTGTAAAATTTATTAATAACATTCTTATATATTTATAATATTTTACTGTTTGAGCAACACTAACATTTTGTTTGTTATTTCATTTTTCATTCCTTACTTATCTAACAGATTTAGTTTTATTTTGTCGATGCAGTGTAATGGGTATTCCGTATCAAGTGTTGAGAACTATCGGTGTATTCAGGGTTACTACTTGCATGCATAAAAAAAGGTGAAGTTGTCTCTGTGCTTAGCTAACCAAGCACTATGCCATGAAGACGTACGGGGGAATGGATGTATAGACCCGTGTTTTGTTGAACTTAGCACTAGTTGGAGGTGAGTGATCAGCTTCATGCCCCGGTTGCTTTACCGCCAAAGAATGGGTCTCTGGTACCCATTGGATCAGACTGGGTGGGCCCCAGAGCCAGTCAGGACGACATGGAAAAGTGAAAATTCTTGACCCTACTGGGACTGAGAACTCTGACCCCTCAGTCATCCAGCCCATAGCCAGTCACTATACCAACTGCACTATCCTGGCTATACTTTATGATGTAGAAGATATAATTAAGTACAACTGTTTCAAAGAAAGCTTTAGAGAGATTATATATATATATAATATGATGAAATAAATTGGTATGCATACTGATATATTTGACCTGTTTTAGGCTGCTTAACTTATATTGTGATTAAGTAAGATGGAATTCCCATTTATTGCACCTTAATTTATTGTTTTCCTCCATTTGTCATTTAATTTCTCTTATCCAAAACCAATAATCTGCGTTAAATTTTGTGTCTTTAAAATTTTCCTCAGTTTACTGTTCAGATCCACTTATCCCCAAAGAAACATAAATGATATCTCTATTTTTGTTTTTTCAGAATTGGCCGTGAAACATGGACTCTGGGGCCATGCTATATTCTTGGCTTCTAAGATGGACCAGAGAACATATGCCAATGTAATGATGCGCTTTGTTGATGGACTTGCCATGAATAATCCATTGCAAACTTTACATCAGTTGATGTCAGGACACCAGCCAGCTGCTGTTACAGTATGTACTTTCTTTAGTGAAGTGAGATATTCTTGACATGAAATAGCAAGACGCCTCTAATTCCATGCGTGAAATGCCTGTTCTGGTGTCGTATTTCTCATATGCCATCCCTGTAGTACAGCAAGTTGTGCCTTGTGACCATCAGCCCAGCTTTCCTCAAGTTTCTTGACTAATTAGCCTATACTTTCACTTCAAGTATATACTGCAATTGTTGCATACTGCAGTTATCTAAACAACTGCCTGTGTAATTTGGCGGTGCTCAATATGAAGATATATATTATTTCCTGTAGGTTGACCAAAAAGTAGAATTGTATGCTAGAATAGTGGTTAGAATGTTGATAGAGAAATCTGGTTTTGGATGAACAGTATAATACAAGCAATGAAGTGTTTTGTTAAACTAGTGCCTTATGCATGTTATCTGATCAATTACAGATAAAAAATTGAAGAACCATGTTAATAGGCCTCTCATAAAGATTTTAAGTCCCAACAGGAACATTATATTGAATTGCATATTGTGAAGTAAGAGTTCTTTTTAAATCTCAAGTAATATTTCCCAGGTAACCATAAGCAAAAGAACTCTGACATTGACCCTTTCCTTGTATATTTTGCCATTTAAGTATCTTTCCAAAACCATTATTGAATTAAAATCAAGGAAGATAAAATGAGTGGGACTTATATCATACATGGGAGAGATAAGAAATGCATACATAATTTTGATAAAGAAACTTGGAATTAAAAGATCAGTTAGGAAGGTAATATAATTTTGGTTGGAAAACTTGAAATGCAGAGCTCATTTGTGGTACCTAGGAGGATAATATTAAAATGGTCCCTGAAGAAATAGGATTTGAGAGAGTGAACTGGATTGAGCTGGCTCACAGTGGAGTCCAGTGATGGGCTCTTGTGATTGTGGTAAATGACTGTCTACCTGGCGTTTACTCTACTCTGTGAAGCTAGACCATATCCTCCACCCCTTAAAGAACTGTTCAGGAGGTTAATGTACCATTATTAAATGAACCAGTGGTAGCAAAACTTGGAACAGGATGCAGATTTATTTCTTACAGTTCTGAATATTAATTTCATAGCTGTTCTGAATTGAACCTGGCTGCCTTTTGTATGTCCTTTTGTATGAGGTGTTTACCAGAGGAAAATTCTGTTGCCTGTGTGCTTGTGGTTCTAATTTTCTTCTGTAATGTATGTCATTTCAGTGTTGTGCAGATGAGAAGTGGGGAGATTGGAAGCCCCATCTTGCTATGATCCTATCAAACCCATCCCAGAGACCAGATCTAGACCAGAAAGCAGTTGTTACTCTTGGAGATACCCTGCGTAAGTGGAAGTTTTAGTTTAATTTACATGAAGGCTATAAAGTGTAAAGAGAAGTAAAGTCAACAGTAGTCACACTTGTGAAGTAACTGATCATTTCCAATGTTTAATCTGTCTGTCAATTTTATGATAACTTTAACAGAGATGCAGATGGGACAGCTGTCTGTTTGGGGTAGATTGTTTATAATTTAAGAAAAAAGTAGAAATAATGAAATTCATGTGTAAGATATCACAAACAAATGTATTTGTTGAAAATGTTTCACATTTCCAAGCATATAGAGAATGCATAGTGAAATTCCTGAATAAAATGTGTATTTATGTAAAAATTATAACAGTTGAACCTGGAATTTTTTGTTTATTGCCAGAAAGATCATGGAGGATACTGTCAGATATCTGAAGTAATGTTGAAAGTTCTGACTTCGGGTTTGAATTTATTTCATGTTGATGATAAAGGCTTAATTCTCTAAAGGTGTATTTTACAAAAGTTTGAAGTCTTGGATCATAAATTCAGTATTATTTACAAACAAGAAGTTCTGGGAAGAACTCATGATGCCTACTTTTCTTTTAGTGGTTTAGTTTATAATATTGGAGAAATAGGAGCTGTAAGTTACTACTGTCACGATTTTAGTGACTACAGATGGGGTTTGGTTTCGTAATCAGATTTATTGAATGCTTACAGCCTGTAACAACAAGTAAGGATTATGCTCTCGCTATTCTGTGTACTTCATAAATCACAATGGAACACACTAGGTCTTCTCAGTCTGTTAAGTCTTCACTAGCTGCAGCTTGGTAGCAGCTTCCAATGGTGGATGTTCCCCTTCTTCTGGTTTCCCAAACTGTACCTGGCCTCAGCTACCAGCTTCTAGCAGCAACAGCTCACAATGACTGAACCCCAGCAAATATCTAACTCTAATTTATCAACCAACTGACTGACTCCCCACTAACTGCAGCTGCTAATGGGCCCTGCTTATAACATCTTGGCACAGACTGCATAGAAAACACTCTTCCTTTGTTGCAATGGAACTGTTGCCATGGAAACATACTTGTTTGCTGAGCTGTTACTTAGCAGTGACTGTTGTATAGTTGCTTATTTTGTGGTAATTGCCTAGCAATGGGTCTAAGTGCCATGATACGTACACAGTTTGGTTGTACATTTTGTGTATAATTTTTTACCAGTAGACTGTGCCAAATTTCTGAAGTACATTTTCAGAATTTATGAGTTTGTAGTTATTGGCACATCAGATCTGCCTCCATCAGTATTAGTTGTCACAATTGACAAGAAGCTGAGTTCCTGATACTCCTTTTCATGGAACTTCAAATTCCTGGGAATAAAATATGTAAAGAGGGACTTAAATATAGAATTTGTGTTGCTTCCATGTTGTGTTACATTCACCAAAACTATTTCTGTAACAAAAGTTGCATTTTTTTAAGGTATTTTTTCATTTTAAGAACTAGAAGTCATTCTTGTATATGTAGACTGCCTGGTACTGAACATTAGCGTATCAGTCTTAGTGATGACTTGAAAACATGTTGTTCTAGCTTGTCTTTTGGTTTTTGTTTTTCATATTATTAGCATTTGATAACATTTAGTGCCCTTTATTATAATGAAATTTAATTACATGGAATAAACTTGGACATTTCATTGTATGTTATGCTTCCTGTAAATTCCCTGTAATTCACATTTAAATTCTGGCATTAGTAACTCTTATTAGGCAAAACCAAATGTCAATTATGTAGACTAAAATGTCAATGAAAAACTGATGTTCCTTTATTATATTTGCAGGTGCACGAGGATGTCTCCATGCATCTCATTTTTGCTATTTGATGGCTCAGTTAGAGTTTGGGTTGTTTAGCCGTAAATCGTCAAAAATTGTATTGCTTGGCTCGTCACATTTGAAGCCTTTTGTAGAGTTTGCAACAAATGAAGCTATACAGATGACAGAGATTTACATATATGGTCGCCAGTTGGCAGAACATGAATTTAATGTTCCACAGTTCCAGGTACTAGTTCATTCATTATCTTGCAAAATTAATTAAATATGAAATAATCTTGAAATGTTAATTTTCCACGTAATGTGTGGCACAGTTTTCCGTTTGATTGTGGTAATGAGATTCACGTCATCTTTTGCTCCACAGGCCTACAAGTATTTATATGCAACACGACTTGCAGAATTTGGAATGCTGACTGAGGCAGTCCATTATGTTGAAGTGATAGCTGGATCTGTCCTTGAGCAGCCTACTAGTTACAGTGGAAGTTTTGCAAAGGAGATTTATGACCTAGGGGATCAGCTCAAATACTGTGATCCATTGTACAGTAGCAGAGAAGGCGAGACAGTAGAATTGGCAGACCCATCATGGTTACGTGGCCTACACAATGTAATTTACAATTACAATGTGAGTACATTATACATAAAGCAACAATTTAACCTCTCATACCTGTCTTTTGTACAGAAATATGAAGTAACTTGTAAGAATGTACAAATGAATAATTTGTACAGTATGATGCATACCATGAAGGTTGCAAATGAGTAATTGTCTATTCATGCTGAGCTGAAGCCACCTAAAGCCTGCAGGCTTGAGGTGAGAATCTCCATCTTTATTCCACGAAGAATGTTTCGTGATGTCTAGTGATAGCAATTATTTTTGGGGAACACTTACCAATGCTCCTAGAAGTGCTTGAGGGTGTGATATTTCTGGAAACATTCCCCTTTGTGAAGTGGCATTACACAGAACTTGCAAATGTAGACACTCCTTTTTTTGTGAACTGTGCAAACACGGCATTGCCTAGAAGGATGCTTCCCCTTGGAATGTTCACTCTTCACAATTTTCACGAGGGTGTATTTCTGCATATCGCCCGAGAGTCGCCCTGGGGGGTCCACATGAGGCCTGCATGGGGTGGGAGTTGATGGGCCTGGTCGTACTAAGTCTGTGTCTGACTCTGGTTCTGCCACCATCTGGTCTGTAGCCTAGGCCTTTGCCACATTAATCAGAAATGCTTTGTATTTCAATTTTGAATTGGTTTAGATTTTTTACTGTCCCCGCAATATTATTACCCCCATTATCATCGGAGCTACTGTCACTCTTACTGTCTGTGGCCACAATTCTTTGTTCTCCCCTGTCACTGCCGCTCTCTGAATCACCATTACTATGTGTCTCACAAGCCAGGTCAGCTAGCTCATCGGAGAAGAATTTGTCCTTGTCCATACCCCACCACTAACTACTAGCTGGTACATACAGCTCGAGGAGCAGCAAAGCATTTTCGTTTATAGTGCGTTAAGAAAACAACGAGGTCAAGTTACTGACAAGTAAGCAAACATTCCAGAGTTTTATTACGCCATTGCGTGCAAGTTGGGTGACACCAGGGCGAGGTATAGTGTGTTGCAACCTAACGTGTCCTAAAATCATGATATCATGCGACCGGTCCTCAGTGTGTTAAGATCCATTTTAATATTGTCCTGCCTTCTACATATAGGTCTCCTAAATGGTCTTCTCTTGCAGTTTTCTGCTTAAAAGTTTGTGTATCTCATTTGTCCTGTGCATGCTGCATCTCCCAATTCAGCCTCCTTTGTCACCCTCCTACTGCAGCTGTCTAATGTAATGAGTACAGCTCATAATGGGATTGTATTTCTGTAAGCATTTTTTTTGCATTGTTAAGGTAGCACCATTCTTCAATTTATAAGACTGAATTTCAGAACTTTCCACTAACTGTTTCACATTCATTAATCACCCTCTCACTGATGCTAATAATCTCAGCACTGATAGCATTATTAAAGAACCTGTTCAAAAATAGTAACTCCACTGTGACAAGCATTTCTCTCTTTTTCTAAGCCTGCATAAACATGTATTTAGCAGTGGTGGAGCACCAGGAACTGATTTCATTCTCCTGTTTCAATTCTGTTCATATAGAACAGTTGTGAACACGTGTTACATGGTCTGACACTAAAGTTCGCAAACTCCTCGCATTAAAAGTGCTACATACCTCATTGCTGAATATCACTGTGGTCGCCTTCAAAGTAGTCCCCTTGGGAAGCTATGCACCGATGCCAACACTTAGTCCACCCTTAAAAATAAATTTTGGAAGTGGTTTTGTGGAATGGCCTTCAGAGCTGCCGTCATGTTACTCCTGATATCATCATCATCATCAAAATGCCTTCCTTTCAGTATTTGCTTTTTCTTTGGTAACAGAAAAAAAGTCATTGGGGGCTAGATCTGGTGAATATGGAGTGTGTTCCAGCACAGTTATTTGTTTACTAGCTAAAAACTCCCTTGCAGTCACTGTTCTTCGGTGAGCTCCTGTGGAACCATTTTTGCACACTCTTTCCTCATGTCAAGATCGTCAGTTAAGATTTTCCTAACTCTTTCTATGTCGATGTTTGCTTGCTCTGCTGTGCTTCTGAAAGTCAGCCGATGATATTCATATGCAATTTGACGAACTTTTGCAACGTTTTCTTCAGTCCCGCTTATAGCTGGCTGTCCTGATCTCTCTTCGTCAATGACACTTTCTCTTCCCTCAAAATAATGTGTCACCTACTTGTAAATGCTATTTTCTTCATAGCATTATCCCCATAAACATGCACTAATATTTCTCAGATTTCGCTTCCACTCTTGCCAAGTTTAACAAGAAATTTAATGTTCATTTATTGCTGTAATTCAAGTTCCAACATTCTCATGATGGCACGCCAACATTGATGTGCCAACATCATCAAATCATACTGAGATTTCTGTCCACCGCTGCCGTGGCAAGCACATGGTGGCGAGTTTGTGAACTTTATTGTCAGACCTCATATATCATTAGAATCTATTGTATATAATAAAACCACTGCATGGTGAAATTATGGGGGCACAAATTTGCTTTGCTCCTCATAAGATAGTAGAATGTAGTAAAACTAAAAGGGCCCTGCATCTTCTAACATAGCAAAACTGAGTAAAATATAATTTAAAATTTGAGGGCCGCTGGCACCACATTAATGATTTGAATATAATTGGCATAGAGTATTTCATAAAGTGATTTGCTGTGTGACACCAGAACGGTAAATTATAGGACATTCAACAGAAATGAATGTGTATGTGCTCACACCCATGTGTTTTTTACAGTAACTTATATTAGTATTTCAGTACAGGTTTTTTAATAACAAAAACTTGGATTAAGAATGGGCACTTTTCCTGGTTGTATATAAAGAATGTGGTGCATTTCTGTTGCCCCTCTCATGCACATGCTAGTTGTCTTATCATTGAAACCTAACCAGTACTAGTTGTGAATTGTAGTGCCTGTCTTCTTATCTAGCAAGCATAAGTCATTACATTTGCTTTTGATTTGATTTGACTCATGACTTTATTTTGGTGGTGTCATTCTCTTTCAAATATAAATATTTTACACATTCTGAAATTATGTAATTTGATTGTAAATGGAAGAGGGATGGAAATTGTTAATATTGAACAGGCGTTGAAACTGATAAACTTTGTCACTTCCGCTGGTTAAGTGCTTTTTGCTTATTTTGAGGTCTTAAGTGATTTCTTTCAACTATATAATGTAGGGTCAGTTTGTTTCATCAGAAAAATTTTGAATTGTTCTAATTCTTGTACATTTGACAGATTGGCCTAATTCAGCAGGACATTCCAAGCTATGGCTCAGCTTCAAATTTGAGCTGCTCAGAAAGTGAACCTATGCAACATGGCACAGCAACAACTGATAGCATGCAGGTATGAAGTATAATGAATAAAATGGTAAGGAGCTTATTCCTACTTCTGTCAGTTAATACTCATTGATGGTTGCAGGATCAATTGGCACCTGGCATTGACTTGCAGCAGCAACAGCAGGAATCTCTGTACTGTCAGGATCAGCAGACCCAGCACTGGCCAGTTCAGCATGGAGCAGAAACAACAAGTTGTAATGGTGAGCTGTAGTTATTTGAAGGTGGACGGAGCATTAAGGATGCTCAAAACTTTTTGACGCAATGGTCATTTAAGATGATAATAAAAATATATGGTCACTTATGATTATAGCTATTGATGCCGATAGGATTAGGTCATAGATAAACACTCAGAAGTCTTTATTAACATTTTAAAGGGGAAGCACAATAGATCACTATAGGTCATGGTGCAAGGGCCAAGAAGGCGAACCCCTTATACATTCATTCATTCTTTCATTCATTATTAACATTTTACAATCATAAGAAATGTGTCTGGAGCAGAGAGGAATGCTCTAACAGGAATGAGAGAAGAGTTACGGCCTGATGGAGGCCAGGAGTATGGCAACAGAGCTTGCAGAGGATGAGCAATAAATGGAATGTATTCCATGTACAGGCATTCACAATAGCTATGCAGTCTAAGACATGAACTGTCTTCGCTCGCTCGAACACTGGGATCATGGGTTTGAATCCCAGTCAAGGGATGGTTGTATGTCTGCATTTATTCTGTGTTCGTGTTGTCCTGTGTAGGTAGTGGCCTTGCGATGGGCTGATCCCCTGTCCAAGGAGTCCTACTGACTGTGTTATGACAAGAAACTGAAGTGAAACAAAGAGAGAGATTCAATGTGCAGAGAGTCAAGAGATGCTAATCACACCATTTTGGGTTGTGGGAAAACTGCATACTGGGGGGACTAAAAATTGTGCAACATAACTGAACTATCACAAATTGTCATTAGGAAAATGGTTAATTTTAATAATAGTTTCTTCCTCAGAGATCCAGGAAATTTCCTGCCAAAGGTAAGAAGAATGATGATAAGCACAGGGTGGATGAGTAAAATCTGTGTGTCAAAGCTTTATCAGTGGAATGCAGAACTGATTAAGAGCAGGTCATCCCCCCCCNACAAAAACAGGTTATGCTGGAGAATGTGTTATACTCGACCCACAGTTCAGTTTAGTTCTGCAAAGCAAGATAATTAATATTAAATGAAATGTATTAGTGAAAAGTCTTTTATAAATTTAACCATATTCAAAACAGTTCTACAAAAACAAAACCAACAAATTCCATGATTTTAGTCTGCAAGTGAACTATACTGACTGAGCAACTGCTGCTTGTTGGTGAAGTTTAGTGCCAACTTTTGTGGATAGAGGATGTCACGTGGTCAGCACAACGCATCCCCACGGCTGTTAATTTCGGTTTTCTCGTCTGGAGCCACTGTTTCCTTGAAATAGCTCCTCAATTGTCATCATGAGGCTGAGTGGACCCCGTTCCAGACCCACTTCTCACAAGAAATCTGGTAGTACTGGGAATCGATCCTGGACCTCTGGATCTGTAGCCAGGAACACTGATCACTGGACCACAGAGGCAGTCCAAAACAATTCTACATGAAGAAAAATCTTCCAAATTTGAAACTTGGTAGTTTTTTGTCCCAGTGTTCATAAGCTTTACAAACTATTTCAGACTGAAAAGGCCATTTATACATGTGTCTAATTAAAGGAATTGTGGGGAGTATAGACAATGGAGCTGCAAACTGACCATGGCAGGCATGTTACTAAATTGCCCATCTATGTTGTGGTTTTGCTGAATAAATTAATGGCATGGGGCCCTGCAGTTCATTGTATATCAGAAATGTTGAATTTAATGCTGCTACTGCTTGTGTATTCTTCTCAGTACATCAGCAGCAAGCAGAATCTTCAGGAGATATGGGGAGAAACTTTCAGAATCGTGATCAGTATTGGGCAGACTCTCAGTGGGGAGCAGGTGCATTGAGCACTACACAAGATCAAGAAAGAAATGAACTTGAGTTGATCTCTGCGGGACGTGGTTATGGCAACAGTGAGACCCAGGTAGCAGGGAATGTTGCTGGCCAGCAGCCATTTAGTTACTGGAATATGTCAGCCAATCACACACAGGTAAGAGAGTTGACTCTTTCATGTGCCTGTTTTTAGATTATAATATGAGCATGGTAAGTTATGAATAGTGGATTTCTTATTAACAGTTAATTATTGGTTTAATATATGTGTTTGATTGTGAAGGAGATTGTTGAAGTTGCAGAATAAAGGTTTGTTATTGTAGTAGCTGATTCATCTGCACTTGTTATAATTAACTGCAAAGAATACAGAGACTGATTCTCTTTGTGCATGCATTCTTCGGATTACTGTTCTGTAACAAAATAGCATTAACTCTGAGTGCATTCTGTATTGGAGTTATGCAACACTTGCTGCAAGGACTGATTCACAGTTTGTGTGTATCTCCACTCTAGAGCTCTTGTAAGTTGGGAGCATACTGTCACCCAGTGACATACTAGCATTCTGGTGATTGGCTGAGATTGAGTCCAGAAGCTCCATAAACTAAATCTTTCCACTTAGAATACCGACATTTGTTTATGTCTCCAATAATAATAATAACAGGTTTTGGATGAGATGATTGAATTTATTAACACCTTCTTTTACAGTCGACCACCTCTGTGGTCTAGTGGTCAGAGTTGCCAGCTCCAAATCCAGAGGTCCTGGGTTCGATTCCCGGCGCTACCAGAGTTTCTGAGTAGTAGTGGGTCTGGAACGGTGTCCCCTCAGCCTCGTGAGGATAATTGAGAAGTTACTTGAATGGAAAAGTAGCGGCTCCGGTCTAGAAAACAGAAATTAACGGCTGTGGGGATTCATTGTGCTGACCATGCGACACCCTCTATCTGCTGAAGTTGGCACCGATTTTGCCGACAAGCAGTGGTCGCTCAGTCGGTATAGTTCGCTTGTGGACTAAAGCCACAAGGTTCTTTTTTTTTCTTCTTTCTCTTACAGTCTTTCTTAATCACAGTCAATTACAGTAACTCACAATAAGTGACTGCTTAGGACCCGCTCGGTTCTGACTGGACTGTGGCTGTGTTGTCTTTTAGTCTGTCTTTTACTGTCCTCACCTAGGCGCCATGCCATAGCTCAAGCGGTTAGTCGCTGGCTTCCCAATGTGGCGGCCCGGGTTCGATCCCAGGTCTGGTCAAGTGGGATTTCTGGTGGACAAAGTGACGCTGGGGCAGGTTTTCTCCGAGTACTTCAGTATCCCCTTCCAATCTACATTCCACCAAATTCTCCATCATCATAATCACCCAGGGCAGGCTACAATAGGCCAATCAGTAGCCGTCGTGCCAAGTGGACCCAGTTGGACTCCAACCCCCACTAAGCGAATTAATTAATTACTGTCCTCTCCTGGCTTCTGTCTTCTACTGTGACTGACTTGGTTCAGATCTGAAGGCTGCTTGTATTGCATATTGGTATCCAAGGAAATGTTTGTGAATCACTCGTTTATGTGGAAATATGTTCTATACTGAGTTGATTTCAAAGAATCTATCTCCATGGAAATGTGTTTGTCATTGCTTTCCCTAGCAATGGGTCTACATGTCACAATATTTTAATAATTTTAAAAATTTAAATTTTAATATTTAATACATTTTAGAACATAAGGGCATTACATACACAACATACCTGTACAACACACTCCCAGTGTGTAAACATTGACTGCTTTAGACAGATAGAAGACAGCAGATAGAAAGAAGGGTGAATGTAAAAGCTGTATGTACCTTATGATGGCTGCAATAGATCGAAACATGTGGTATCTGCAAATGCATGTTGTGTTTATACCAGAATTGTGTCGGCTGAATAAACATAAATCTTTCTCACATACTTTTTTCTGTAACTTAATACTGGTATATACCCCCAGAGTTCTGTGTTGTTGGTACTATTTTGTCAGGAACCATAGGTTTGAGTCCAGAGTCTAAGATTGTAACTGCTCTAGGAACCTGGAATACCAGATTTTTGTGCTTCTAACAGAAAGAGCACTGTTCTGTTTGGATATTTTTGGATATGCTGGGTTTCACTCCATACTTTGTGATGTTTTTTTAACAAGTGTGTGGGATTTTATTTCTATAGATCATAATTGTCCACAAGGATTAATGAATTTTACACGCAGAGGTGATTGGTATGTGTGCCTTAGAACTGTCAGTGATGCATAACTGTAATAACTTTAATGGAATTTAAGGCGAGATTGAGAGCATGACATAAGACCTGAAGCAAAGTTTAGCACAGTTTCTTAATATGTCTGAAGTCCATAGAATTCTTATGCTAGATGTGTGGAATTTAGAATGTGGGGATTAATGGGCATGGATCAGGAAGATTTTGTAGGATACTGTGATATAAGTAAGCAGTAAATATAGATGTTTTCATTAGTTACTCGTGCTTATAAATAACTGATATCATTAACGTTTATCATTTTGACTTTTGAATGCTCAGAGCAGATCTGGTAGCTGTATATTTTCACATAATGTATATAATCTCTGCCACATTTGGGATTCATATTCACACGTGGCACTAAAAAAATGTGAATCTTTATGAAACTGTTTGTGGTAGAATATTCCTGTAAAAAGTTGATGAAAAAAGACTGGTTCACATATAAAGTAGTGCTCTCATTCTGCGTGTAAATGAATCGTGTAACCTTTCCTGGTGTTATCTGCTGATTATACTAATTCTGATATGATAGGAATCTTGGTAGTTGGTCAGAAGATGAATTGGAAGTAAGTTATTGCTGGTCTAGTTCAGGGACATATTTATATATGATGGGGTACCCAAAAGAAACTGAAGTAATTTTTTTGTGGGCAGAGCTTTTGTAGTACCGCGTTTTGCCGCTATGAGCACATAGAGCTAACATTCCTGAGTCGATCAGCCGACTACCGTTGCTTCAGAAGGTAAGGACTAGTTTCGGCAGAGTTTATAGTGACAACTATTTTGTGTGATCGTCGTTTTTGCAATGGCTGATTTTCGTGAACAGCGTGCGGCGGTGAAATTCTGATTTTTGCTTGGGAAAAGTGGAACAGAAACTCTTGAAATGTTAAAAACGGTGTACAAGGACGATGCTATGGGGAAAACTCAAGTGTATGAGTGGTTTTCCCGTTTCAAAAATGGTGAAATGTCAATTGATGACAAACCTCGTTCTGGTCGTCCTTCCACGGCCCAAACACATGAAAATGTTGAAAAAATTCTTGAAATCATCAAGGAAGATCGACGACAGACCATTGAAGAAATTGTGGAGCTGTTGGGAGTGACTTGGAGCTCAGTTCAGCGAATTTTGACAGAAGATTTGGGAATGAAAAGGGTGGCTGCGAAATTCGTGCCACGACTGCTGACTGCTGAACAAAAACAAGGTCGCGTGGAAGCATGCTGTGCTTTGAAAGAAGAGTCCCGAAATGATCAAAACTTTTTTCAAAAATTATCACTGGTGACGAAACCTGGTGCTATGCTTACGATCCTGAATCAAAGCAACAGTCAAGCCAGTGGAAGACTTCAAGTTTGCCTCGCCCCAAGAAAGCTCGTCAGGTGAAATCAAACATGAAAACAATGCTGATTTGTTTTTTTGATGTGAGAGGAGTTTGTTCCGCAGGGTCAGACAGTTAACCAGGCTTTCTACTTGGAAGGTTTGAAAATATTGCACAACAGTTTGCGGCGGAAGCGACCAGATTTGTGGCAGTCGGATGACTGGTTTTTCCATCATGACAATGCCCCTGCTCACACAGCCCTGTCTGTATGACAATTCTTGACCAAAAATGGTATGACCCCTGTTCCTCACCCTCCATACTCACCCGACCTTGCCCCATGCGACTTTTTTTTGTTTCCTCGAATGAAAAGAGACATGAAAGGAAAGCGTTTTGCTGATGTTGCTGAGGTGAAGGAAAAAACGACGGAGGCGCTGTCAGGCATCTCAAAAGATGAATTTAGACAATGTTTTGAAAAATGGAATAAAAGACTAGACAAGTGTAATTAGTGTAAGTGGAGAGTACTTTGAAGGGGATTTAAGGTTTGTGCTTAAAATTTGAATAAATAAGTTTAAAAAAAATAAGTTCAGTTTCTTTTGGGTACCCCCTCGTATATGGTGAACAGGAACATTTGATTATTTCTAAATTTATCTAAAAGGATTGAATGAAAAATAAGGAATTTATTGACTCTTATGTTCTTCGTTTTAGACAGTTATCCAAACTGACACTGTTCACCTCTGACTATGGGTGAATAATGTGTCTTGTATATGTGTTCTGTATGTATATTGAACATCAAGTAATGTTTCAGAATTTTGATATAGTGATGTGACGTTATGCTGCACTGCGGCTTGTCTTGCAGTGTATAGTTTCAGTCCCAGTCTGAATATTCCTATTGGGTAGTTTAAATTAAACCTTCAATTCTGATTTGTTCTTCATTAAGTGACTTGGACATGACCAAAATCAACATACAGCTACATAGTACATACCACCCATACA
Source organism: Cryptotermes secundus (assembly GCF_002891405.2). Taxonomy (NCBI): domain Eukaryota; kingdom Metazoa; phylum Arthropoda; class Insecta; order Blattodea; family Kalotermitidae; genus Cryptotermes; species Cryptotermes secundus. The sequence goes on from NW_019720598.1 coordinate 159,488, forward strand.
TGTTTAGTGTCGTGCTTAAAACAACTTTACTTACACCTCATTACTCAAGATTTACTTTACAGCTTATAAGTATTGATTGGAATTAAAATGTATGTGGGAAATAGGACTACAGCTCCTTGTATAATGAAGGAAGCCATATGTCAACATGGATACTTAATACCTGCTTACTACTTACACACAACAGGATCGAGAAACTCAAGATTATCTGAATATTAATTAATGTTCAGTGGAATCAGATTTATATCTCTCTTGTAACCATGAGATAACCTAGCGACGTGTGATTGGAATTCACTGTTCCAAGTGCAAGGCTGTATTGCTTGTGGCATTGTTATAAAGTGTTATTTATGTCACTAAACAAACACACAGTTTGTATGGTTCTACAGATGTGTTGTGATGAATCTGGTTTGTAAGTTGATCTTTGTGTTCTGAAGACAAAATCATGGGTATTTGCACAGACCACCATTGCACTTAAGAGTCAGGAACTTTGGTCATACTTCTGTTGTTTGTCACTGGACATGTACAGGAACAGCCCTTTCATAATGTAAGTGTAGTCACTTGAGTCTCAAAGTTCATACAGTTTTCTGCCAAAACATACATGTTTTTGGGATATGTTATATTGTTTGACAGTAACTCTCTTTGAAAGGAACAGTAACTTCATTAACACTGTAAAATGTGTAAGATTTGAGGCTTTCACGGCGGTGACTATGAAGAAAGCAGTCTTCTGGGATTTGGCACCGTGTATATGTGGTGTTAACCGACGTTTCGGAGGAACATCGGTTAACACCACATATACACGGTGCCAAATCCCAGAAGACTGCTTTCTTCACTGTAAAATGTGTTATATGCATGATTAAGTTCATCATGGAGAGTTCTGATTTGCTAGTGTCATTGGTTTTTCAGTCTTGTTGATTCGTATGTATTTTCACAGCTAACTCATTCCATGGTACATTGTCCTACTTGTGAAGCTGATAGTTATTCAGGTAGTCAGTATATTTCCAAGCCTTTTATGGAACTGTGTTCACAAGGGCCTGCCATTTTTCCCTGTCCTGGCACAAATTAATCCAGTGCACACACTCACACTGTTTCCTTAAGAACTAACTGAGGCACAGAAGATGACAGTCATTCAGCGGCCAGAAAAATTTCCTGCCTTTTATGGGAAACTTAACGTTCATTATTGTGTTTACAAGAGGCCACATTTCTTTAAGATCTATCTTAAAATTGCTCTGCCATCTTTAAATGATTCCTTCCTTCAGATCTTTTGACCACAATTTTGCATGCTTTTCTCCTCTTCCATGCATGTTATATTCCCCTTCATTTCTTCCTACTTGAATTTATTTGGGAAGGATACAAATTATGAAGGACCTCATGTAGTTTTTTCTATCCCACTCATTTCCTGTCTCTGAGATCAATATGTTTTCCTCAGCACTTTGTTGTCAAACACCTTGAATATGTGTACCTCCCAGAGGTACCAGAGAAATTTTATAGACCTGCATAGATTTACAAGACACTCTAAATGGTAATTGCAAAGTGAAGACTGTTGTGTCCTTTCTCAGTTTATTTGAAAGTGTGCTGCTTTATTGGTGCTGATGAACTAGTTTGTAGTGGTAAAGTAAGCAAGCAGTTTAGGATGTTATATAATGAGGAACTTAATGGTTTATGCATATATGATATTTTAGGATAGTGAAAATACAGGAGACTGTAGTGAGCTTAGCATATAGCTAGGATGGGAAAAGCAATGCAACATAATTTTGAGTTTACACCTTTTGAAAAGTGTGTGCTTGGAAGGTTGAAAAAGAGATGGACAGGTTTTCAGGATGGTGGATGGAACCATGTCCAGTGACTGGTTTTGGTGTTAGTGTTGTTGAATTTTTTAATCCTACTATCTCAGACTTGACACACTTTTTGTGATTGCTGGAATTTGAGAATTTAGTTGTAGCAGCTCCCATCTGTAGGAGAGATTTTGAAGACTTTGTGTGATATGCAAGCAGAACAGTTCAACACTGAATATATTTAGAATAAGCCACATGATGTTTCATTTTCTCATGGCTGGTGGAGTGGACTATAAATTGGACTGATGTGTTTTAGAGAGAAGTTGTGATCTGTTGGATATACTGATATCTATTTGCTGTGTCAGAAAATTCATTTGCATATGGCAGGCAACATGAACATGAAAATTCTGAAGTTGTACCATGGAAAATGGAAGGCTTTACCTTTTCCTTTATCTATTCATTTATTTCTGGATAATGGGATATCTGGACTAGGCTGTTTATAGACAGGACGGAGATAACTGAAATGTGTACTGTTTTAGATATTTATAGATTTCTGTTATTATAATAAATCTGTGCCAAATTATATTATTATTTTCTTGACCTTCATGCGATACTTTTGGAGTTCCATGGGTTGTGCCAGTGTATTGTGTTACGAATAACAACATACAGGCAGCAAAGAAACTGAAACTTTCACAAAATTATACAGTGTCTACTCTCTGTGCATGATTATTATTAACTCTGTTATTTGCTCTTTCCTTGATTGGTGCTGCTTACATAGCAATCAGTGGCGACCAATCCTGTAAGTATGCCAACAAACTTATCAGCAAGCAATACTGAGCAGCAAGTAACAAGTACCTCCCAAGAAGCAGTATTTTCCTCTTCCAGCTGCTATGAAACAATAATTACTTCTAACACATTAACAGGAATGTCCCCAAGTACTGGTTCTTGCAAGAGAAGTGACCTGAATCCTCTAAGAAACAGTGTTACTCTTTGTCAGAGTAGTCCTAAACACTGCAACAGTTTGGGGGAGACAGCACCAGCTTTGGGACAAATCCACCACAGGGTGGACCATATGTTGTGCAGTAGTGAATTAAGTTTTGAACAGGGTTGTGGTATTCATCCTGAAGTCAGTAGTGATCCCATCGCAAGTAAGGCTCTTCATCATAACTTCAGAAGTGTGACTTCATTGGCTGATGCTTCTGTTAATTACAGCTTAGAAAATCTGAACAAGGAGGATACACATGAGGTAACAAACACTCCCCCAAGAAATATGCCTGATTTAACAACAAATACTCAAACCAGTACAAATGAATTAACAGTTTTTTCTAACATTAATCAACATGTTACTTCTTTGAAGTGTATCACAGCGTCTACCTTCAGAACTTTCCCTGGAAAACTATCTGCTCAGTACTCCTTTAATAATAATGATAGCAATAATGAAGGTGAAACCATCGTCCCCACTTTCTCTGATAATGATAATGTACAATCCTGTCCACCTTCTCTTTCACGTAGCAAAAGACTGTGGAATTTTGGTTGTAGTCGCAAGAAATCTGATGTGATTTGTGATACAGTGGATGCATGGAGTAATACTCGTAGTGGGAAATTATTTTTCAACTTGAAGCAGAGTTTGTTTGGACATATGAATCGTACTGAAAGGATGTTATTGATTGGTGGAAGTAAGCCCCTTGTATTTGGTGGGACGTATCCCATAGATGTGCCGTTGGAAATAAATGTGGAAGAAACCGTGAGTAACAGTGATAAAGATGTTTATTCACACACATATGACATTGACAGTCCGTGCTTAGGTTTCAGGAAAGAGACTTTAGCGAGTTCATCCGTGGATAGTCAGAACACTGTTGTTAGAAGAAATAAAATTGTGTCTGAGCAGTGTTCAATTCTTGGTTCATCACCAGAATTGAAACATTGAGCTTCAACAGATTGATTTCAATGTGTGCAAATGAAATATAAAGTATGTTTTAAATAAAGAAATTTTCTAAATATATTAATCTATGTGTTCCCTTCGAACAGAGAAGACTTCGCCAAATATCATGAGCATTATTGTAGGACCTCAGATATGCAAATCTGTTTTCCAGATTTTTTTTTATTCCTTCATGAAATTGTACAAAAATTTGAAGAATTTGATGTAAGCAATAATATAATACAGTAATTAAAGATGTGATTTTTACACCAAAAAAATGTGCTCTTAATAAGAAAAGCTATATTCTCTGTGGCTTTGTAGCTGATAGATGCCACAATTTTGTCTTCCAAGCATTATTATAATAGACTTCATGTAACAAGCACAAAGAAACTGTATACTACATGAAGGGAAGAAGAACATACTGAGTTCTGAATTGTAATAGGCTGTCAGCACTTCACCTCGAGAGGGATCAGTGTTACAGTGAATTCATAACAATTCATCATGTGGGTATGGGCATAGTTTGACTTTTCACTAGCCACATATTGCATGAATAATATTAATGTGTGGATGTAGTTTCACCATATACGAGGCATGATGAAACAGTATTGAGGCTGAATATATGAAAATGATGCAGATGGATAGGAGGTTAATCTCCTTAAGAATAGGCTTGTTCAGCATGTGTACACATTTTTTGTACTGCTGTGTAAATGCTGGAAGCATCTTTTGCCTTTCAGGGTTTTCCTTTAAGTTTAGGAAACAGAAAAAATGACAGGAAACTGACTAAAGATTGCACCAGAGGAAGGGATAAATAGACATGAGCATTGTGATTGTGAATTTGTCACTTGCTGGATTGCCACTGGCATTTACTTTCTTCTCCACCTTGGAGACACCTGAACACCTGCCAGTAGAAATCTTGGTTAATAGCCCAAGCTTATTGAATGAATGATCAATATCTTTTTTACTTTGGGGTGCACTTTTACTTATACTTGAAGAAAGGGATTTCCAGTGCAATGATCACTGATTTGTTTCAATTCACAGACATGTATTTCATTGCCTGTTATATTTTTTAAGAAATTGTCATTGGTCTCGGCACATTCAGGCAAGCCAGAAGCCACAAAGTAGCTGTTTTCTTTATATTTTTGTGCCCATAATCTTTGAATGTACTTGATTCATACATGCCTTATTCAAAATCTCTTGTTTAAAATTGCCCGACAGAACCCATAAAAATACCCACTTCCTCAGTCTTTTCAAGGATAAGAAATATATTGTAATTTCTGTTGAATAGCACACTTGAGCAATCAGAATTATTGTGTGTACTGATTGAATGCCATCCAGGATGCTTGTCATTTTTTGTCAGGTGGTCACCCCGCTTTAAAAGCACAGAACCAACCAGAAACATATGCTCAGGTCATTATTGTATCTGAAAATTGTTAGCTCTTTAAATAAGTAGTGTCTCCTGGAAAATTTTGTGATTCAAACGTACATAGTCTTTTAAGAAAGCCAACCAAATGCTATTTGTATCAATTGTAAATTTTGGTTTCTTTCTCACACTCAAGGGGGCATGCAGTAGTGTAGTAGGTTGAGGCACTATGCTACAAGCCAGAAGGTCATGGATTCAAGTCCTGATGAGGTGGATTTTTTTCAATTAACCCAATCCTTCCAGCTGCACTATGGTCCTGGGGTCGACTTACCCCCTAACGGAAATGAATACCAGGAATCTTCTTGGGCAGTAAAGCACAGCTGTCACATAAGGCTGGCAACTGTACTGCCCTCTCTGAGCCGATTGTCTAGAAAATTTGGGAGCCTTGACCTCTCATACCCCTATGGATCTTCATGGCCTGATACAGGGATAGCTTTACTTTTCTTAGCTTCTGACTTTGTTAACAAAATTTGATGCACACATGTAGTTCTGTATGCTTGAATACACTTACATTGGCATGTGACTCTAAAAGCTGACCATGTGTGACTGAAGCAATGGAATGAATGTAAATATGACTGGATATGCAGGACTGTGTCTGGACATACTCCCTGTAGTTATGTCCTAGGGTAGTGGAGTTAATTTGGTACAGGAATTCAGGCTTGATACTTTCTGATCAGACCCCGTATAATTTGTGTCTATAGTGTAGTGTATAGTGTACATACAATGTAGTATAAAGCTGTGTGTAATTGCACTCTTCATGTGACTTTCTTAGAAGCTACAAAACTAGAGCCTGCTTACAAATTTTCCTAATGCTTTTGGATGGTTATAAACCTGTTATGTTGATCTGAAGCACTTATACCAGTAATAGGTACCATTTTAGGTGGTTAGAAAGAATGCGAAGCTGCATGTTTGCACAGCTGGACTTGTAAAAAAACGGTGGTTTCTATATTTGACAAGATATAAGTTATGTGATTGGTTGATGGATGAATTACTGTCAAACAGTTTTCATCAAAATGACTGAATGTGGTACCAGTCTCAGGGGCATGCAGTAGTGTAGTTGGTTCAGGCATTGTGCTAAAAGCTGGAAGGTTGCCAGTTCGATTTCTGATCAGGTCATTGAATTTTTTCAATTTACCTGATCCTTCCAGCTGCACTGTTGCCATGGGGTCGACTCAGCCTTTAACAGAAATGAGTACCAGGAATCTTCCTCAGGGGGGTAAAGGGTGGCTGGCATCTAAGGTTGACAACCTTACTGCCATCTGTGAGCCGATTGTCTAGAAAATGTGGGAGCCTTGACATCTCAACCCAGAGGGCCTTCATGGCCTGTTACAGGGATAACTCTACCTTTTTTTGCTAGTCTCAGTATTTCGTTCTTTTTTATCTTTGTCTTTTCAAGAGGGCCAAGTTAAGTCAGGGGTTCATGAACTGAACATTTTTTATGTCAAATCAGATACCACAGTATTTGTCTGTTCAGGTTTCACTCTTCATTTTTGTGGTATGTCGTGTTCCTTCATGTGTCATGTGAAAGAAATAGTGTGCTCCTCTTCTCCCAGATATGAATTTGACCTTTTATACAGAGTAGTCTTTAAAGGCCAAATAGAAGCTTTACTAAGAGCAGCATGCAGTTCGCAAATTTTGTCGCTGTACTCTCTTCAGAATATTTTTTTACGTAACGATGACATTAAATTCTGTGCACAGACTTTTTTTAAAACTCTAATGGTTGTTGAAGTCCAAGGAAGAGCTAAAGCTAGAACTATCATATCCTTTTATTCAGCAGTGTCTTTAAGTAGATTATATTAAACATGAAAAGAAACCAGTTTACCTTTCTCCTGTTCTGCATGCTAGCAACCCTGTACCTAATTTTTCCCCATATTCTTCACTGCTTAATTCCAAAGAGATGTGTGTGGCAAGTCGAAAGAAGTGTTTCTTTGGTAGCACAGAAAGGCTTAAAAATAACTATGGACTATTTGCAAAGGAGGGGTAATACTTTAAATGTGTGAATAGATAAGAATTTGTTTGCTGCCTCTCATTAACTTAAATCTGTGACTAAATGATGTGTTAATGTTCAGGCTAACCTGAGAAGCAGTACATGATACTGATATTTTCTTTAAAGGGCTTCTAATGCATATATTAATATCTGATGTGTGTGTTAAATATAAAGCCTTTCATTTTAGATATTTTATAATTTGCTTATGACTAGAAAGGTTTTAATTATGTCCTTTCAAACATACATTTTGGTCTTCTTACACTAACATATGTATGAAAGGAAGAATATACTGTTCAGTCATGTATGGAGATAGATTTTTAACAGAAGCATGGTCGTAATATTGTGCCTACAGCTTAAGTTTAGGATTCTTCTTTTCAGTGTGAAACTGTTGCACTGTTTTTTCCAAGGTATTATAGTAAGTACAGGTAACTATGAAACTGGACTCATTTGGCTGGATATCCCAACACTACCACCACCATCACGATCATTTCCTCAAGTATTTAGTTCATTTGTCTTAACATTAAATGTATTCTTTTTGTTGCTAGTGGGGTGGGACTAAGTCCCTTGTACTATGGCACCTTCTGGCCTATTGTACCAGCCCCAGATGATAGGTGAGGGTGATTGTAGAGCAATTGGTGAAATGAAGATTGGCAGGGGAAACCGAAGTACTCGGAGAAAACCTGCCCCAGCGCCACTTTGTTCACCACAAATCCCACTTGACCAGACCTGGGATTGAACCTGGGCCACCGCGGTGGGAAGCCAGCTACTAACCGCTTGAGCTATGGAGTGGCCTAACATTAAATGTAAGAAATATATATTAGCTTCCTTTTCTTCAGTTTGATTGACTAACTTCTGGCTGAGATTAGAAGAAGTTACAGAAGTGACCATAAAGATTGTAGTATTCTGGAATGTGTCACCTGGTAGATAAATACCAATCCTGTACTCCAAAGATGGAATTAGCAGGTTCCTCAAAATCATGGTACTTATCAGCCAAACTGTTATTGTTGCATCCCAGAATACCATAACCTTAAATCCTCTGGTTGTTGAAAACAAAGCATGTTCTTATACATCTTTTTTCCCCCCCCAAGGTCAGGATGTTAATTGTTTTGAGAATAACTGTCTGTGTGGTTTTCGGGTGTGTTTGGCAGGATGTACCACAAGTGACATTACCAGGATCCACTTCACAGATGACACAGCAGCAAGAATCATCAACACCACAATCAAAACCCTCTTTGGGAACCAAATCTCCTATCAAACAGAAGCAAAAAGAAGAAGTATCAAAGCATTCGGGAGGCAACCGCAGCTTGTTGGGAGTAATCTGGAACAGATTTGTTCTCCGGCCAGCAAATCAAATGAAGTTGCCAGATGATAAAAATCCATCAGTATGTGTATAGTGTTTGTAAAAAATCAGTCAGCATTTCTGTTAACATCATAAAATTAACTACCAAGCTAGACCTTGGTATGTCATTGTCACTTTACATTTATGTGTTGTTTTTATTGTGTGGTCATTTTACTTTTTACTTGTAACTGCATTCCAAAATGTGTGCCAGTTAATACCAATTTGTTATTGATCTAGTGATTAACTTCCTTTTTTCCCCATAAAGGAAATTCCTAGAACTACCTTCGCGGAACAACTCTTAAAAAGCTGATAGTTGCTTGGGTAGTCATGGAACACACTGCCTATGGCATGACATTACATTACATTGCATTGCATTCCATGGATCCAAAGTTACTCAAAATGACCGTAGGATGTGGAATATGTCATATAAATACAAAACATATGTACAGTCCCAATGGAGTTCTCACACAAGAGAAACCAAGAATACACAGTGACTACACACAAGGCTATTTAAAGATACATAAGTTATTTTCTAGACAATAAGTATTCATCAACAGAGTAGAATGAATGTGTATTTAAGTATCCTTTCAGTGCTGTTTTAAATCATGCCTTTTCATTCATAAGACCTTTGAGGTCTGATGGCAGGATATTAAAAATGTTGATCCCAGCATAATATGCGCTTTTCTGAAAGCCTGATAGGTTAACAATTGGTTTATGAAGACAGTGTTTGTGTGTTAACACTGTGTACATCTGCATTCATCTGAAAATGTTCTTCATTATTTGTAATGAAGTTTATTAATGAATATATTGTGATGTGGATGACACAACAGGAAGTAGGGGTCATGTGAACTCTGCATTTTCGCGAGTGATGTCACATACCCACACCTTCTGTCATTATGCAATGCTCGGTAAACACCCCCCACCCCAACGATGACCTAGCAGCACTTCCCAAAGTGATGTAACAGGGGACACCGCGGTTACTACGTGGCAACAGGGAACAGTATAAGAGGCCGGCTGAGCAGCGTATGAGACAGAGTGTGGATTGGGAAGCCAGACAGAAGACAGTTGAAGTCCAGCAGCTATGAGTTGAGTCATATCAAGTGAATGGAAGTGACTACAGCAGGAGAAGTAATTGTGAAACTGCAGATGGCAGTAACTGTGTAAGTGTGAGAGTGAATGTGGAATAAATTCTCTAGATCCAAAACGGTTTGAAGTTATTTGTCATGTGACCCATACCCAACACGTGGCAATTTGGTGTCAGAAGTGGTTACGAACTTACACATGCAAAAACCACGCGAAAAAGGTATGGAATCACAGCAGATGTTGGAACTTCTGCTGAAGGAAATCAGAGCTGCCCAAGAAAAAGCAGACGTCATGCTAGAGAAAACTAGAACCAACCAAGCTAAGACGGATACTGGCCATAATGGAGACTGGCCGAGAGGAGTGGAGAGTCGGCCAAGAAAAACTGTGAGAGGGAATGAAAGTCTGGCGAGAAGAAATCCCCTCAGTGTGGTTTGAGGCAAGGGATACCTGAAAAGAGACAATAGCCTACCAAGAGATGGAGGGACGTCTAGAAGAAAAAGAGCCAACCTCAGTGGACATGAAACCTGAGGTGGCAGAATGACGAGAGGTCCGTGTAGAAGAAGGCACATTGATGCTGATCAGAGAACCGAAGAAGAAGAAGAGGTGTAAGGACTGAAAACTGGCCACAAAGTGCCACAACCAGATGAATGAACGGACCCAGTGTCAGGATGGGTGCCGAAGAAGAGGACTGGCCATCACAAGAAGAGGGACGAGCCGCTGTGTGATGGCAGACTAAGAAAAACGACAAGAAGATGTCCCGCCGTGCAACAGTGGCATGACTCAAGAGAGACATCCTCAGGGCGAACAAGACCCAGGAAAAGTGTCGACCGTGGAAAGAACTGGCTGCTGAGAGAATCAGGATGACCTGCTGTGCAGAAGTGGCATGGCGTAGGAGACACGGACAGGGACAATGCTGCAGCAAGATCCCAGAAAAGGAAAGTGCTTCGGAAACAGCGTCGAGTGCACCCTGGAGACAACAGAACAGTAAGGAGCCGAAACTTCAAGGAACCCATTCCTAGGAACATGAAGACATTGCATGAGGCCCTTGGACAAGCTCTCGAGTCAGAGGGCGTGAAGGGAACCATCTGGATTTCCAGTAGGTTAAGAGAGGTGAGACACTGGACACTGTGGAGGGGTCGACCCCTTCTGAAATGGAACAAATGGAATAGCGAATGGTGGAGGAACCGGTAACACAGAAGCACCGGCCTCTCCAGCTAGAACGAGTGAATGAGAGACGAAGGAATGTGAGACAACGGAATTAACAACTGCTGTACCGTGGAGCTGCTCGGGATGAGCACCTTTGAAGAAGGGGACTAGAGGTAGCGCCCCGAAGAAAAACACCAAAGGAAAAGGAACAGGGATGTACCGTTAGGCTGTTCGGGATGAACAACCTTTAGAAGGGAGCAGTGCAACGTGGATGGCGCAACAGGAAGTAGAGGTCACTTGAACTCTGCATTTTTGTGAGTGACATCACATACCCCCACTCCTTCCATCATTACGCAATGCTCGGTAAACATCCCCCCCGGTGACGTAACAGCACTTCCCACACTGATGTAACAGGGGACACCGCGGTTACTATGTGGCAACAGGGAACAGTATAAGAGGCTGGCTGAGTGGTGTATGAGGCAGAGTATGGATGGGGAAGCCAAACAGAAGACATTTGAAGTCCAGCAGCTATGAGTTGAGGCGTATCGAGTGAATGGAAGTGACTACAGCAGAAGAAGTAATTGTGATACTGCAGATGGCAGTAATTGTGTAATTGTGAATTGTGTAAGTGTAAGAGCGAATGTGGAATAAATTCTCTAGATCCAAAATGGCGTGAAGTTATTTGTCGTGTGACCCATACGCAACACATGACAATATATATTCACAAGGAAAAGTTAAGATCTCTGATCTCTACAGGAATTACAGGATTTGACACCCATCATGACTCTAACAATTTTCTTTTGTAATGTAAAATTTCTTTTTACTGTCAGATGAAATACCGCAGAAAATTATTCCATACTTCATTAAAGAGTGAAAGTAAGCAGAATAAATTGATTTGAGAGTGTCAATGTTTTTTTTTATCCACATAGTGGGGGGTGAGTTCAGTTGTGTCCACCCAGCACGTCAGCCGTTAAATGGCCTATTGTATCTGCCCCTGGTGATTATGATGGAGAATTTGGTGGAATGAAGATTGACAGGGGAAACCGAAGTACTCGGAGATCCGCCCCAGTGCCACTTTGTTCACCACAAATCCCACTTCACCAGACCCGGTTTTGAACCTGGGCTGCTGCGGTGTGAAGCCAGTGACTAACCGCTTGAGCTATGGCGCTGCCTAAGTGTCAATGTTACTAATATGTAACATGAATCTAACTACATAACATGCTCTACTGAGCTTTGGAATCAACTGATCAGTATGTTTTCCAGTTTAAATGGTTATCAATTTGCAAAACAAGGAATTTTGTGTTTACTCCCTCTTATATATATTTATCATTATATACTATGTTTAACGGGTATTGTGGTGAATTTTTTGTTATAAATTTTATTACATTTGTTTTTTTTTCTAGGTTCAGCGACAGCTTGTTTGCAGAAAACCATTTACTCATTTGTGAAAGAACCTTTCTTGATAACATGCAGAAGTCATCTAAATTTTTACCAGAAATTATGACACTAGTGTCATCTGCAAATATTATAGGTATTGATGAGGTCCTTAGTGTAGGAGGGAGGTCATTTATATAAATTATGAAAAGCAAAGGCCCCAAAATTGACCCCTGTGGAACTCCACGTTTTATTATTCCCCAGTTTGAGTAGGTACTTTGGATTGAATTTGATGATTTTATTTTAATCTTTTGTTTTCTATCTGTTAGGTAGGATCTGAACCAACTTAACGTTGTTCCCTGAATGCCAAAAAAATGTAATTTAGTTAATAAAATTTCATGATTTACACAGTCAAAAGCCTTTCCAAGTCACAGAATATTCCACCAACATACCTTTTTTAATTAATAGATTCCAACACTCTGTTAACTTAAAGACTGCATTTTCAATGGAAATTCCTTTCCTAAAGCCAAACTGTTCTGGGACTAGTATACTGTTACTCTGAAAATAATGGCTTAACCTATACTTTAGAGAAAGTAGTTAGCAGTGAAATTGGCATGTAGTTTGACATACTAGTCTTGTCCTCTTTTTTATATAGTGGTCTTATTACTGAAATCTTAAGATGATCAGGAAAGATTCCTGTGGATAGTGAGTGATTACAGATGTGAGTTAATGGGCTACTGATTAGAGATGCACAAACTTTTAAAATTTTACTTGATATTCCATCATAACCTGAAGAGTTTTTTGTTTTGAGGGAATGTATTATGACGTGGATGGTGCAACCGGACATAGGGGTCATGTGAACTCTGCAGTCTTGCGAGTGATGTCACATACCCCCACCACTTCCATTATCACGCAACGCTTGGTAAACACTCCGTCGCCTCCCGCGGTGATGTAACAGAAGAGCAACTGTGTCAGGCAACCATTGCCGTGGTCATGTAACATCACTTCCTACAGTGACGTAACAAGGGATACCACAGCTACTACACAGCAGTAAACAACTCTCAACGGCAGTGCCTAAGAACGCCTGTAAACACAACGTTACGCAACAGCGGTACCTATCACATAACTGTTTTCAGTGTTCTCCATGCCGAGCCTAAATAAGGAGCAGCGAACACTATTCAGGAGTAGTGAGGATCGAGCCAGTTACGAGTGAGTGAGTAGTGAGTGAGTTACTAGTGAGTAACGATTAACCAGTCAGTTGAATTGTAGCAGTCGCTGAATCTGGTTGTATCGAGTGCATGACGGTGACTACAGGAGAAGTATTTGTGATACTGCCAATGGCAGTAATTGTGAGATTGTAAATTGTGTAAATGTAAGAGCTAGTGTTCAATAAATTCAATATATCAAAGATGGCGTGAAGTTACTTGTTGCGTGACATACACCCAACATGTGACAATTTGGTGTCAGAAGTGGGATTGGACTTATACACGTGACCAACAGAATACAAACTTAAACATGAAGACCACAAAAAAGAAAAGATGGATATACAGCAGATGTTGGAACTCCTCCTGGCCAAGATAGATGTGAATACAAAGGTCATGGAAGAAAAAGCAGAAGCCATCCGAGCCAAAATGAGAGCAACCCAAGCAAGGACGGCCGCCATCTGAAAAGGGATGGGCACCAACCCCAAGGAGATATTGGCCGAATTTAAACCCGAAATGGACGCAAAGACAATGGCCTGCCAAGAGATGGAGGCACGTCTAGAAGAAGAAGAGCAGACCTCGGTGGAAATGAAACCTGATGTGGCACAACAAGACAAAGTCCCCAATGAAGATGCTGTAGTGAAACCAGTCAAAGGACAGAAGAGGAGGCATAAGGGCAAGAAGCAAGCTGCAGAGCGATGCGAGGAGCCAAAGGAACTGACTCGAGGAATTTGTGGATCCCGGAGGAAGTTGGCTGTCACCTGCAGGAATGTATCCCGTCGCGCAACAGTGGCACGATGTAGGAGAGATGTGTTCAAGAAAGAACGGACCCAAAATCAGGATGGGTGCCAGAAGTAATGTGTTGCCGATCCCAGAAGGATGAACCGCTGTGCAGGAGTGGCACAGCGCAATGGACACATCATTGGGAACAACCAGACTAGGAACAATGTTGCAAGAAGAGCCCTCAGAGGGTGGAGACGTCAGGTGGAACTGGAGGGCAGCATTGGAGTGAAGAATGAACACACAAGACAGCGGTTGCATCCTGGGAATGAGAAAACAGCCAGCCAAACCCTCAGGAAGACCGTAGGGCTGGATATCAGGCAACAAGCAGTAGAGATTTCCAGCAGAATACAGAACATCAAAAACTGGACCTTGTGGAGGTTGACCCCTTCCAAAACGAGAAAGAAGCAGAGCACAGAAGAGGAGCCGGTAAATTAGAAGTACTGGCCTCCCAAGCAAGAGTGAATGTGCGATGGATGAATGTGATAAAACTGGATCTTCTGGCAAGTTAGCAGGAAACCGCTTGAGATGAGCTGGTCTTAGAGAAGGAGCGGATGTAACGGTTGGAAAATGGACAACAGGAAGAAAAAGGAATGGGGATGTACTGTTAGGCTGTTCGGGACGAACAACCTTTAGAAGGGAGCAGTGTGACATGAATGGCGCAACGGGAAATAGGGCTCATGTGAACTCTGCGGTCTTGCGAGTGACGTCACATACCCCCACCCCTTCCATTATCACGCAACGCTCGGTAAACACTCCGTCGCCTCCCGCGGTGATGTAACAGAAGAGCAACTGTGTCAGGCAACCATTGCCATGATCATATAACATCACTTCCCACAGTGTCATGTCAAGGGATACCACAGCTACTACACAGCAGTAAACAACTCTCAACGGCAGTGCCTAAGAACGCCTGTAAACACAACGTTACGCAACAGCGGTACCTATCACATAACTGTTTTCAGTGTTCTCCATGCCGAGCCTAAATAAGGAGCAGCGAACACTATTCAGGAGTAGTGAGGATCGAGCCAGTTATGAGTGAGTGAGTAGTGAGTGAGTTACTAGCAAGTAACGATTAACCAGTCGGTTGAATTGTAGCAGTCGCTGAATCTGGTTGTATCGAGTGCATGGCAGTGACTACAGGAGAAGTATTTGTGATACTGCTGATGGCAGTAATTGTGAGATTGTAAATTGTGTAAATGTAAGAGCGAGTGTTCAATAAATTCGCTATATCAAAGATGGCGTGAAATTACTTGTGGCATGACATACACCCAACACGTGACAGTATTATACTTTTTATTTCAGTTTCAGTGGTTGGAATGGTTTTAATACCAGGGAATTTTCTAGGAAATGCCTCTCTTAAAAATGAAATGACATTATCTCCAACTTCCTGATGGAAGTTTAGGTTTTCTGTAATTGTTAGAAAAAAGTATTGAAGGCATCTGAAATTTCTCCTGGGTCCTCAACTTTTTCATCATTTATAAGGAGAGATGGTACCTGTTCAGTCAGATGTGATTTTCCTGTTTCATGTTTTATTATCATGTTCCCAAGAACTTGTCACTGAGCCTGTCGTGAAGTATACAAATCCAATCCACACCTTCACATCATCTTTCTTCAAGACCCATTTTGTATTATCTGCCCTTTATGTTTTGGTCCCCCAGTGGTCTCTTCCCTGCAGGCTTTCGAGCCAACTTTTTATATTCATCTCTCATGTTTGCTGTGTACCCTGCCCATCTCATCTACATTTAGTTGATCATCACAGTAATATGTAGTGAAAAATATATATATGAAGCTTATATTGTATGTAGATATATATATATATATATATATA